>NC_081408.1:97015834-97048334 GCF_030272615.1 Cryptomeria japonica
TACTTATTCTCAAGCTCCTCCATCATTTAACAATGTTACCTCTCCTTCTTAATCCAACATGTCCAATTTAAATTCATCCACCAAAGCTACCATCAATAATCTAGCTCAAACAATGTCTTCCTTACAACAAAAAATATCTTTCATGAATCAATCTAAGTATAATGTACCCACATATGAAGTAGCGAGCCCATTATCTATTAGCAACAATTAAGAAGGAAGACTGAGAGGGGGAGGGGGAGGCGGGGGGGGGGGTGAATCAGTCTTCACCAGATTTCAAAAATTAAACTCCAAAACATAAATTGATAAACTGCAACAATAAACAGATAAGCAAATTAACAACACAACACATAACACCAAGATTTTCGACATGGAAAACCTGGTTAAGGGAAAAATCACAATGGGAACCTACCCACAATAAGATGATAGTCTACAGTAGTATGTGAAAATATTACAGTAGGGAATGCACATGCATTCAGGCACACTGGATAGAACTCACTGCTCAAAAGATATTTGCTCAGAAGGCTACGACCCTCAGGGAAGTCTCACTGACTTACAATATGATTCAGACTACAATCTGGAATAAATGAACTGCAATGATAGCATCTACAAATGCTTGATGCCAGTTCTGGTTAAGCACACTTGTCTACTCTGCAACACCAATCTCTCAATACTTCACTAAATTATAAATTTCTTGTTCGTACATTCACCTCTCTCTGATAATGCAGACATAATACCGACACAAAAACTAAATGAATAACTCACCAATATATATAATTCATCAACCTTGATAGCAAGGTCTGCTAAACCCTCAACCCTCAACTCAACAAAATTATATTACACGATACAAATATCAATCACCGAACCAATATGATGATTTACATTACATAGCATGGACCTAAATCAAATTCCCAAGTGATCACATCCACCGGAAATCATGACAAGATCAACTGCAACACACTACACCACCAGAAATACCACATAACATGCAAATCATCATTGGTTGATGAAAACCATCAAAACATCGCACAAGGATCAATGCAGATCGCCAAAACAAACAGGACACAACTAGGAAACACTAGCAAGCATGTTAGAACCATCCAGAATAGTTGCACCAACACATCTTTGAAATCATCATCGATCAACATCTAGAAAGCTTAAGAACACGACCAATCAACAACTGTTATGAAGAAATATAACTTGTAGAGTACCAAATAACTAACCATCTGAAATGAAGATATACAAGATTATCCCAAAAAATATCCCAAAGACTCAGCACAAGATATGATCACACCGGAATATATCAGAGGAAATACCGGATTCTGCAAAGCAGTGATCAACATAACCAAACTACAAAACCGGATCAAAAAATCTTCCCAAACACCAGAATAAATCACAGGAATATGTTGACATCAATGACAACAATATATCCTAGGAACAACAATGAATAACCATATCTAACAATCTCCCCCTTTGGAATTGATGGCAATATATGAATGTGAAAAACAATCAATGCAAAGAAATAAGATATCACCAACAAACTCCAAATTAATTTTTTGCATAGTATTTACAGCCCTAGGAGTAGATCAACCTCTTTTGATAAAGTATTTAATTAAGACAGATGCAAAATGAATAGGTTAGATCTTTTACACACAATTAAAAATGAAGGCAATATTTTCTTCTAAACCTATGTTAATTAACAAAATTTTGAATAACAAAAAAGTAATATTTAACCAATAGAAATAAAATAACTCCATATCACTTTATCCTAACAATAAGATATGAATTTACTAATAACAATTTCAAATATGAGTATATAAAATGTTACATGTATAATAGAGACCATCTTAAAATTTATTATTGACATTACATGTGTAGTTGAATACAAATTAATTGTAAGAACAACTTTACAAAAAATCATTATACTACATTCATGACATAATCATTACACTCATCAATTGACAAAAAAATTTACTGTAAAAAGTACTTAAAAATAAATATGAGCAATTCTTCAATCCACATGACTCTTTAAGCATTCAAGAAATATATCAGCTCTAATAGAAGGGATTAATGGAATTCATCTTGAAATTTATTATTGACATTATATGTGTCCTTGAATAAAATAAATTGTAAGAACAACTTTACAAGAAATCACTATACTACATTTATAACATAACCATTTCACTTAGTAGAATTCATCTTCAAATTCATTATTGACATTATATGTGTCCTTAAATAAAATAAATTGAATAATATAAAGCATCTTCATATAAATTCGTATAATTTTTTTCCTAATTAAAAACAAAGTTGAATTCAGTTCCATCTAAATACCTACAACATAGTTTGCCATTAAACTAAGTGCATAACTAATTAAAAATTAAATGTAAGAACTACACCAAAAATCATTATGTTGCATTTACAGCTTATCATTACAGCACCATGTGACTGTAAGAACTTCAGATACGGCATAACTATTACTGAACATAATACTGAACTATTACCAAAAGTGCACAGAATACTGAACTACCTAATTACATCACCAAAAGTCATTATGCTGCATTTACGGCATAACCATTACAGTTTTGAAGGAGCTCTAATCCATGCTATAGGATTGGTGAAAATTAATTCCAAATTCTTAAAGCCGAGCCCATTTCAGCTATAGTAGTAGAATTGATATAGTAAAACTGTAATCTTCCAGAAGCAAGTATTAGTTTATCGCTTTCGAATTGACAAGATGTTTTATCTGTAAGTTAGAAAGTGATATTTCTTAAGCCTGAATTTGGTTGTAATTTGTTGCTACAATCTGATCGGTTAAAATGGGCAGTCTTAAACTACACATTCTAAACAACATATTATGTTTAAGGAACATATTATGTTTAAGGAATGTTAGTCAATATCCAGTGTTTAAGTGTATTCTTAATGTGATCACACATCTTAAACAAAATATTAAAAGTAGAAAATATCAGTCAATTCTAAATATTTAACATTTTTAAACTTAAAAATATAAACTTAGATTAAAACACCTCCATCACAAAACCAGGATCATAGGGATATATACTAAAATTGTCTATATAATCACTAGAGTTCCGCTTACAATTGTAAAGTCACTGAAATTTGCCTTGTGAACACTTTCTAAGTAAAGACAATGGCAATGGGTGCAAGTGAGGTCCATCAAGCTGTAGAAAACATTTACTCGTTTGTTCCCACCCTTGTTCTCAAATCAGCCATACTCCTCAATATTCCTGATATCATCCCTTTCTCTTGGTGAGATCGCAGAAAAACTGCCCACTAAAACTCCCAATGTGCATTCTCTTTCTCGCGTTCTCAAATATCTCTCATTCAGAGGCATTTTTGTCCAAACCCAGATGGAGGAGAATCCAAACGATGCTCGATACAGTCTCACTGATTCTGCCAAGATGTTTTATGTTAGGGAGAATAATCCAACAAGCCTTGTACCAGTCGTCCTCATGCTCACACACCCGGTGTTAATGGCGCCATGGCACCATCTTCATGAATGTGTGCTTCAAGACTGCAATGCATTCGAGAAGGCTCATGGAAAGGACTTGTGGGCATACGAGAAGGACGACCCAGCTGTCAACGATGTTTTCAACAATTCCATGTCCACGCTTACAGTTCTTGGTATGGGGGAAATCCTGAGTTGCTACGATGGTTTCAAGGAGGTGAAAACTTTGGTTGATGTGGGCGGAGGAAAAGGAACGGCCTTGGCACACATTGTGAAGGTTTATCCCCACATCCATGGAATTAATTTTGATCTTCCTCATGTTGTTAAGACTGCGCCATCAGTTCCAGGTAAAATCCGCTCTTAGTTTCTTCTATACTTACCACAAGCAAATTTTTTACATATAATGAACTTTGATACTTTTGATTTATTTGGTACAGATAAAGTATATCCTAACAGATTTCTGTGTTACTTTCTTTATTTTTTTTCAATTCTAATGTAAATCTCACTGGCAGAAGTTTATGCTACCTTCCAGGCTTAGATCACTTGAGCACACGATTTGACGCTATCTTTAAATGTACCTGGTCTCTATATAAATTTTGTTGACTACAATGCATCAGCTTTTCATATTAACGGAGATGGTGTCTTATATGTTCAAATAAACTGGTTTATAGACATTGATAAGATTAATAAAGATTTTTTTTTTTGGGATGGCAGATTTTCTATCGTATACAAAGAACATGTAAATATTGGATTAAGAGTTTAAGATTTAGGGGTATTTATTTGATCAAATTTGATCTGAATATAATTTTTTATGATGTAGGACTTTGCACTTAGTAAAATATAATCTATGATGAATTCATTAAGAACCATTCAACTTCACCAATAAATGAAAAGATCTATTGACTAGATAATAAAAGTATGAACATCAGTGTTTAAGCTCTGTAAGATTTCTATTTCCGATCAAAGTCCTTTTTTAATATTATTTAAACATCTAACGGTTAAAAACATAGTTTGTAACAAATTCATTAGTTAAAAGGACATCGAATTTTTTATATTATTTTCAGTATTATATAAGTAGCAATCCAAATTTCATTTCATGTAAAAATCGAAAAGGTGCAGTGTGATATGAAAAAGAATGGGAATCAGGAAAATCCACAATTTGAAATCTTCCTCGAAATCTTGTCTATGTTGGAAGTGGATTGACTCTGAGAGGGGGGGGTGAATCAGAGTCAATAATCAATTTAACTCTCTTTAATTTTTCTTACTTTGGAAAACTCTTTTAACACACATATGACACCCTAACTTGTATCGAAGCATGCATTTCTGATTAAACAATATATATAATTGAGTAATCTTGATATGCTTCTTATTGAACTTGTCAAAGCATCAAATTATGACTGGTAGAATTAATTAAAAAACAAAGTGACCAGCATAAAGAATTAAAATTTTGTAGAACATCAATGAAGCATAAATAAATGTATCAGAGCATTCATCTAATGGAACACATAAAGTGGATTAGCACACAACACAGATTTTCATGAGTGGAAAACCCTCTTGGGGTAGAAAAACCACTCGATAAAAGAATATTTTATTATCTCAAGAAGCACCCACTCCTTACACTGTATTTAGAAGTCTCAAACTTCAAGGAGCACCGACCCCTATGTCACAAATGATATCAAGAAAATATCTCCAATTACGAGCACTGATAAATTCAGAAGTGCATCATATTATGCAACTCTCAACTTGTCAATCACTGAACAAGATTAATACAAAAGATGGTCTATCACCGCCATCTTTATTTTTTTTGTTACACCCTGTTATATTCAAGAGATCTATCCTTCATCAAGCAAAACCAACTAACAAAACTTCTTCCTTGACCACCCTCAAAAATCAGGTTCCCAAACTGTAATACGGGTTTTATAGAACTGAATCACAACCGGAATAAAACTGGTTTGATAGAACTGAATCACAACCAGAATAAAACTGTTTTGTGTGTTCATCCTTGAGTAGGGTTACCAAACCCTAACTTAGGTTGGAGTTAATAAAAAATTTATCACCAAAATAAATGTACTGCATAGGATCTCTTTAGAAATACTTCTTTCCTTTTCCCAATTTTTGTTTCAAAAAAAATTACTTGTGATTATTTCTTTGGAAGAATATAGTAGCAAGAAAGATATTTTTAATCTTTGCATTTTTGATAACTGGAAAAATACTCGGGACCATCTTTTTCATTTTTTTTAAAATAGAAGAGTAAACACTTTTATCTTTCTATTTTTTTTTTCTTTCACTTCCATTTTACTTTTTACCCTTCATGGTTTGACAAGAGAAAAACACTTTTATCTTTCTTTCTTTTTTTCTTTCACTTCCTTTTTTTACTTTTTACCCCTCATGGTTTCACAAAACATACTGCAAAAATAACAATTTGACAATTTGATGCTAAAACAATTGCGAGAAATCCCCACAAAATTAGCCATAAAATATTACCATCTGAAGCATTCATACCTATAGATTATTAAATCAAAAAGTACCACAATGCGAATTTGAAGAACCACTGGTCACTGAACCTACCTTCTTCTCTTCCACAAAAAGTTTCACTATCAATGAATACCAAAAATTAATCTGCTTACACCTGTCCACTATTCATAGAGATAAAGCTATATAGTCACCAAAACCTTTTTGTCATCAAGGACAATGCAGCATAACAAAGGTAACAGTCTAAGCATTAAATCTTACAGTTTTACATATGGTCATCTATGCAGGTATCGAGAACGTGGGTGGCAGTATGTTCGATAGCATACCCTCGGCAGATGCCATATGTTTTAAGGTAATAATGTAAACGGTAACTCTAGTCCCTTTTCTCACGGCTGTAATTTCTTTGAATTAGCTATGCATACATTACTCTTAACTTTTAAAGGTAATAATGTAAATGATAACTCCAGTCACTTCTCTCACAGCTGTAATTAACTGAATAAGTTATGCATACATTAGTCTTTAAATTTCTAGTTATTCATTGCGTTATGTGTGGGTGCTATAGAATGTGTTGACAGACTGGGATGATGAGAGCTGCATAAAGATACTTCAAAATTGCCACAAGGCTTTGCCTAAAAGTGGACGACTGATACTGGCAGAAATCATGACAGCGGAGGACTCAAATTTCTATGAATCTAATGAAATAGTTTTCGATCTGGTTATGATTGCCTAGGAGCAAACAGGAATGGATGAAACTGCTTCAGATTTCTAACTTCAGTGTAGAGAAGATAGTGGCATTATCTCGACTACCTTCAAAGTATAAGATTATTGAAGCAGTCAAGGTTTAAACATAATTCAATAGTAATTTGTTAATCATAAAAAGAGGCAGATCAAATTTAAAGTGATTTCTTTAATTGGATTTGCCTTTTCTTATAATTATCTGCTTCCGCCTATCTTTTCAAAGTCAACTATCAACATATTTATTTATTCTCAGGAGTCTTCCTGCAGCCATGCTCAACAGTTCGAACCATTTTATTTGTGAGAATATTAATGATTTTATATATTGCACATTGTTGTGTTATATATTTCAGATATAGCAGAGTAGGTCACTCTCTTTCTTGAAAAGAACAGCAGCTCAGTTTTCTGTATAAGGATAATGCTTTTTTAAGTGATAAATATATATTTAACTTTTGTGTGTAAGAGCAGTAGCTCTGTTCTTTTCATATTTTTCATTGCGTAATTTTGGTTGATTAGATGTCCCTATGCTTGAGTTGTTTTCTTTATTCTCTTTTTCCCTTGTTTATATTTTATCTAATATCAAAGTCAAATAAAGACATCTTATTCTATCACGAGTCTCAGAAATTCTTACATCCTTCAGTTCAATGGCAAGAATTATGAATATTTGTCAATCATAATGAAGGCCTTGTTTAGTTGTAAAGATATGTAGGAGATTGTTGAGAATAGATCTCGTTAATTGTAAAATCATACACTTAACAATCATAATTCTCTCTTGACTCCCACATACAACATCCACATACATAATCACAACACCACACACTATGCAATATAGATGTCAATTTGCACATTAAGAAATAAATTTCACATCACAAAGACAAATTTCACAATACCAAAGACTTTAGCCTCTCCAAATCGCATAGGTCAAGCTCCACTGCTAATTTATAATAGATTACCATGTAATTTATCAAATCCTATTAGCCATGAAATAACTTACACACTAGATTAACAATGGTTAGTTCATTATCAAGAAAATTTATAACCAAAGCAATGAAACATTAAAATAAAATACATTCACATATAGAATTCCATATCTAATTGTTTCTATTGTTGGCTTCATTCATTATACTAATATTACATTTAGCCAATTATACTATTTCTCAGATCCAAGAGTATAAATGATTATTAATGAACTGGCACAGATTGCACCAGTACAAAATGAAGAACCAGTCACACCGACATCATCAAAAAACTCAACTGTGACTGAAGAACAACAGCCTACAAGTGGAAATCAGAATAAACCAAGGTATGTAAGATTGAATCATTCAGAAAATCAAATAATTGGAAATAAAAATAAAGGTGTTATGAATAGAGGAAGATTGGCAAATGAAGAGGTATGTTTAATTTTTCAAGTTGAACCAACATCAGTTGTTGAAGCATGTGAAGATAAACATTGGATAAAAGCAATGGAAGAAGAATTAGATTAGATTGAAAAGAATAATACTTGGACATTAGTTCCCCGACCTAAAGACAAAAATATAATTGGAACTAAATGGGTATTTAGAAATAAACTTAATGAGGATGGTGAATTAATCAGAAACAAAACAAGATTAGTTTGTAAAGGTTATTCACAGAAAGAAGGAATTGATTATAATGAAACCTTTGCACCGGTAGCCAGAATTAAAGTAGCTAGAGTATTTCTTGCATTTGCAGCTCACAAGAACTATAAAGTTTATCAGATGGATGTAAAATGTGCATTTTTGAATGGAGATCTTGAAGAGAAAGTTTACATTGAACAACCTAATGTATTTTCATTAACAGATGATAAGGATATGGTTTGCAAGTTAAGGAAAGCTTTATATGGATTGAAGCAAGCTCCCAGAGCTTGGTATGCTAGATTGGTAAATATCTTTTAAAACTTGGTTACACAAAAGGTAACGCTGACAATAATTTGTATTACAAAATCACCAATGATGACATTTTGGTTAATGAAATATTTGTGGATGGTATCATTTTTGGAGGTGAAGAAGAGTTATGTAAAGACTATTCCAACAAGATGCATGAAGAGTTTGAAATGTCTATGATTGGAGAGATAAATTTTTTTCTAGGTTTCCAAATTTCTCAAACAGATAAAGGTATATTCATATGTCAAACAAAATACTTGAAGGAAATTTTGAAGAAATTTGGTATGGAAACTCCAAACTGGTAAGCACTCCTATGACTACAACAAATAAATTGACATTAAAGGATGATTCAACTCCTATAAATCTGACAAGGTACAAATCTATGATTGAACGATTACTGTATTTGACACAAACCAGACCTGATATAATGAATGCAATGTGTATTGTTTCTAGATTTTAGAGCAATCCTAAAGAAAATCATGAATCAAAAGTTAAAAGGATTTTCCGGTACCTACAAGGCACAACAAATCTTGGTTTATGGTATCCTAAGAATGACAATTTTGAGTTATGTGCATATACAGATGCAAATTGGGCAGGAGATGTAGATGACAGAAAAAGTACCACTGGTGGTGCATCCTTTCTTGGTAGAAGATTAATTTTATGGATCAGCAAGAAGCAGACTTGTACATCATTATCTATAACAAAAGAAGAATATGTTGCAACAACAACTAATTGCACTCAGGTATTATGGATCAAGTAAACGTTGAAGGATATCAAGGTAAAATGCAAAGAACCGATAATTATTCATTGTGATAATTCAACAACAATAGATATATCAAGGAATCCGGTATTTCACTCTAAAAACAAGCATGTTTCTATTAAGTACAATTTTTTGAAAGAGAATGTTGAAGCAAATGAAGTGAGATTGGTTTATGTGAAAAGAGCAAATTGTAGATATTTTTACAAAGCCTTTGCCTAAGGAAACATTTGAATATCTCAGAGAGAAGCTTGGGGTGATTTCCCCATTGGTAGAGACTTAACGAGAAAAGACTTAGCAGAGGTAGCTTGGTTTTGGTCAAGTACAAAACATCTTGCGAGGTAGTGACAACTAAAATCTCCCAGTACTCACAAGCTCGCGACTTAAACTGACTTGATGATAAAGGACCCGTGAGCTAGCAATAACCATAAAATCTCAAAACTATTTATCTCTTGATCGCAGTGACCCAGCGAGTACCAACAAAAATCGATGTTTTATGTTAATTAGTATTACCTTCATAAACATGCATGAGTAGTGGCACAAAAAACATTAATGACTTACTCGCTAACTCTCGCAGTTATAATGCATGACATCAAACCAATTCGAGACCTCATGACCAAAGTAATTTCATTAACAATCTCCAGCTCGCTAACATAAAATGCTAACACCAAAAACCTAGAGACCTCACGATTTAAACCCAAACCCAAACTCGCTAATTAAATTGTTAAACATAAAATTTATCTGCGAGTTAGAGATGAAACATTAAACATGTCTCATTGTCTGACCAACCATTTGACCACACTTGACATTGACATGGACAAATAAAGAGATGACAACTCAGATTTTCAACGTACGACAACTTTGGTTTACTAGCCAACTAAGACAAAAAAGAAACACAAAACCCTAATCGCCATGAACATCATGTTAAGTATTTAATGTAGAACAGTAGAAAGGTTCTAACATTTATGCAATATGAATAATTTTATGGATCTTGTGACACAAATTGTTGCATTTCATGTTCAGCATAATGTGGAACAAATTTACTAATAATTCAATTGTTTACTAATAATTCAGAAAATAAATTCTAATTGTCTACTATTAATTCAAATTCATAATTAAAAATATGAAATAAGTATCCATTCTGATTGACAAATTCAAGGAATACAATATCAAAAATCATCAATGACAACTATAGTATTGCAAATTGTAATATGACTCAAGAACTGTAGTGTAAATACCTATAAACTGACTGCTAATTCACTTCAGTGACTCAGTTTGAGGCTTCTATGACCCAAATGGACTCAAGATTTAGAAACTGACTAGTACTAGCAGGTTCATCTTCATTCTTAGTCGGGTATTTAGGATTGTAGGATTGTAACTCTGGCCCTCCGCCCTACAATGAACTTTGACATTCCAACTCAAATTGCAGAATGTGAACTGAGAGCTCCCAAATTTACTAATTAGACACAAACAAATTGTAAGAAAGAGTGTATTTATATCAATCCATGATTGCATTTTTGGTGAATTGCACAGGCATTTCAAAATGCATCTTGATTTAAGTGGGGCGAAATGGGTCCTCGAATGCTTATAATGTTTTAATAGATGGTGGTGAATTTATTATTTGGCCTACGCGTGCAATGAACATTTAATTTACCATTGGAAAATTAGGTCCTGGGTACATGGTCGTTTTACTATTTCTGGCAAATAACGAAGGTGATCTAATACCCACGTCTGAGTGATTCCAGGCGAATATTATGGGCATGCATGTCGAACAGTGCGTGGTCAATGGCGAAGCCAGAATACAGTGTACCATTAACTCCAAAATTTTGGGCGATTTGACCACTTTGTTGCCCCAGACTATTCGCCATTTCCTAAAAAAAAATATGCAAAAATACGCGGAATTCACCAATTGGCGAAGATTCACCACTAAAAAACTCTCTAGAGCTGACAAATTGTATCGCATCAAGACTTATTTGTAATTGATTTAAATGCAATATCTTTAGGGAGCCGACCTAATGACAAGGTCTTAGGTTTTGTATAAATAATTGTAAGATCTTATTGAAGATCATATTATGAGTGTGTGCGAATATTGAAGATCACTGTAGAGCGAAAATAAGTAGATCCTTGTGCGAATCATGCAGATATTATCTGAAGGTTGAAGGATATTCCAATTTGAGTCCACATCTTTCTTAATGGCTTGTACTTCTCAATCATCCTCTAGTTGTGAAAGTGTCAACAATTTTCTTCATCTTCTCCCAAACACCCTCATGGAGGGATTCCTCTAACCAATCTTGGGCCTTCTTGAAAACCAACATTTCCAATGTCTAAATCTTCTTCTTGGCCACATGACTTTGGTCCAACTTCCATTTTGAGAGCTCCATATGAGTATTAAATACTTTACAAATATCTTCCAATTTTTCTTAAATTTAAAAGCATAAGATATATTGGGTATGGGAAGGGGTGAAAATCGACATCTCTTTCTACTCAATAGAATGATCATTAGGGGGAAAAGGGAGGGGCATCTGAGTGAGGAACAAGGTTAGGAGAATCAGAGCAAGAAGTAGAATTAGTTTTAAAGCACAACATGGAATTAGAGCCAAGATTACTATCTGTAATAATGGAAACGTTTGGTTGATTTGGAAAACACACTTTTTTGTCTTTAGAGATCATGGTAGAAATGTCAACTAAGATATTTTAGGCACTAGGGGTAGCAATAGAGTTTGGAGGGTTAAATTCTTTGTAGGATTACAAGTGGGGGCCATAGTGGTTGATGACGAGGTAGTACCTAGGGTTGGTAAATTGGGACTAAAATGCTACACTAGAATCGAAGGGTTAACAATTCTAGGCTATGGACTAAAGGTCTAGATAAGGCCTAGAATAAATTACAAGAGACAAAGAATCAAACCCTAGTGAAAGGGAGTTTACTTGAGCCAAAGACTTTGCTAAAAGACTCATCAAGGGAAGTAAAAATTTATTAGGAAAAGTTTAGCTTAACATGATGCCTGAAATGGTTGAGCATGTGAGACAAGAAAGCATGAAATATCTTATAACGACCTTCTAACAATATGTACCTCATAGGGACTTTAATAACCCTATCCCAAACACCAAGGATATCTTCTCAATTGAATCCATTCTGAAGCTGGTTAATACTTTCCCCCACTTTCAAAAATTTCCTCATAGCCTCCCTATAGTCACCTTTTGATTTTTTTTCCATTTGAACACCTTCATTGGGAATATTTGTGTCAATGGAAATGGTCTCTTATAATACGTGGAAGGAGATGCCCCTGACCATCACCACTTCATCATTCCAAGATTTTACAAATTTCATCAAGAGGGATTGACAAAAACCTTGCAACACAACCTCAATGTATGGGGAAAGTTTTTCCCTCCTCCAATACCTCCCAAAGATCATTATCACTTTTGGAATTATCATTATCCTTGGGTTGAATTTGAACCATATCCCAAGTCATTGTCACAAAGTGATAACAATGAAGACCAAAGAAAAAGGAAGGAGACAAAAACAGTAGGTTGAAGTGTCTTGAGAGAGGAAATTAATGGCCTTGGATAGCATTAAAAGATCAATACATGTAGGCTACCTCAAAAACTAAGGAGAGTTAATTTGAAATGCCATGATAATCAAGGTGTAATCTTTGGGTGATATGACTCAAAAGAGATAACTCTTTATACCATATGAAAGAATCATTATTTTGAGTACCTAGATTAGCGAGAAGATCCATGGTTTGTTTACCCTCCCTATACATGTTTTCATCCATATAATTCTAGATGAAAGTGATGTGGTTATAGGCATAAACTATCAAAACATGGATCAACAAACTAGACTTTTCCCTATCATTTAGAATATTTGTCACATTCATCGAGTCACATTCTATAATGATATTTTTGAGTCCTCTATTTTTGGCAATTAGGATTTCATGAAAAGTTGTGACCACCCTAGCAAGTGTGACATTTTCTCTCCTAGGTTGATTATGTAAGAAAAAAATAGTTTCCCTTTGTGGTCCTGCATATCACCACCTCTGCTAGCTTGCCATAGATTACTGTGAGAAGATCCATTGAAGTTTAGTTTTAACCATCCAAGAGGAGGGGGAGACTATTTTCTTTATTGCTATTATATTTGAATAGTATAGCTTATTCAATGTTCATGAATTGTTATTAAAATCTACAATTGGTATCAGTGTAGGTGATTTCCTTTGGGTTAAATATTTAGTAGTTGGAATTTCACCAAAAAATTATCCATACTTAAATGTATGAAAAGTATTAAAGACATTTACTATACTCCATAATTGAAGCATGATTTGTTGAGTGTTGGAAAATTGTGTGAGAAGAGCTATAAAGATGTTATGGGACCTTTTCCCCAAAGTAAAAATAAATTTATGAAAAGTATTTTAAAGAGAAAGAAATAACCATATTTATAAAATAAAAAATATAAACCCCCGTGAAAGGTTGTGAAGGTTTGAAAAACCAACCCTTATAACTTATATAATTCAATTCTATAAGAGTTAGAAAAAGGAGGAGGAATGGAGATGATATACAAAGAATAATACAAGAGAAGGAATAATTAATATTTGTGGTTGGGCATTGGAAAAGGGGCATACAATGTGTATCCAACTTAGGTTACAACGTACACCTAGGATTGTCCTGGCCAAGGATGCATTTTATTTCATGCCATGAAGTCATGTGAGGTATTGTGTAGGAACCTATCCTCCTGGAGTGCTTCCTTGCCGTGAAAATCCAGGACTTGTAACTGATTCTCTATGTGCTAAATAAGAGCTCTCTCCAAATTTTTCACAAATATGTATTTATATGTGTATTTGTAGACAATGATGTTTCATTGGTTTATTTATTACTGCATATATTATTGCTATTTGATTTCTATGATCTTATTATTGATACACATTAATGTTTATAAAGGTTCTCCTATAATATATTGTTGCATAAGCGTTATGTTGCTATGTTTTAAATGTTTATTCAATATAAAGTAGGGTTAATTCATTTATCATTATATCAAATAAGTTACTTTTGGAATGACTTTAAATATTATTTAAAGTTTTAATAACAATAGATATATCAATAACATGTATTTATCAAGAGCTAACTTTAAACTTTGAAAATTTTCTGAAATGGGTGAGAGCAGGAGCGGCAGTAGAGGGGCTATAGTTTCAGGTGACAAGGACGACGCAAGGGCTTCAGATTCTAACGAAGATGATGGAGAGGAAGGCTTGTTTGGTTTTGTGCTATTCTTTTCGGTGCTGATCCTTCTTGCATTCGTGGCTTTTGAGCCTGTGGTGGCTCTATTCTGCACGGTTTTGGGTCTAATGGGTTCCTTTGGCCCTTATGCTCGTGCTTCTTGCCCTTCTCCCTTCTAGGGGCATTTCTTTTCTGTCGGTTTCTTCATAGCCTTCATGTCCTTTGCGGCCCATGTCTTCTTGGATGACGGGAGGCCATGTCGCTGCTACAGGACCTTTGTGCTGGTTTGGTGCATGAGGGGAATGTTGCAGGGCATTTTGTGTTTTGACTCTTCTCTTGGTCTTCGTGCTGTCCCTACCCTTAAAAATGGCCAGGAGGGGTTTCTCGGCCCTTGGTTCATTGCTTGGGGTTTTAATACCAACAATATGAGTGAGAGAGAGCGAGTGGGAGCAACGGGTGTAGCCGGGGTTCTAGTTGTCGATGCAGAAGATTCAAGCGAAGGGGATGAAGAAGGTGAGACAGATGGTTTGGGAGGGGAAAATTTTCTCCTTCCTTTGGCCTTTCTTTTCTTCTGGGCTTTTCTTGGGTCCGTGTTTGGAGGTTTTTCTTGCTTGGTTTGACCCTGCACCTTGGTCGCCATGCTTCTGTCTTTGGCCGTGCTTTTCTTCTTCTTTGGGGTTGCATCTGGTGGAGTGGGTTGTCTATTTTTTCTAAAGATCTAAGATGCAATCGGAGCCTTCTGCACCCTATGGAATTTTTTGAAGTTTTGATGAAGGGATGTCATCTCTAGTCCAGTCATGTTTGTGCAAGCTTCATCTTTTGGATGACCCTTTCGCTGTAGCCTCAATTTTCTCTAGCCTATCCTATAAAGGTAGCCCTATCTTCTTTTGAGGTGGAGATAGATGGTGCTGGAGATAACCTTGCTCTTATTGAAGTGGAGTTGGGTGTTGCAGTGGAGGCTGGGAGGTGCTGGTAAGAGGCCAATGGCACCCTGTTTCTGGGTTGTATGGGAACAAAGTATGGTATTTTAATTTTTTCCTCTCTTTTATCACCTATTGAGGTGGTGATCTTGGAGGATATAATGTGCTTAGCTCTGTCCATTCTTAAGATCAAGGTTATGGGAGCTTATAGAAAACACATTGTTATAGGTTGTGGGAGCCTGGTAAAACCCACTCTCAAGGTTGAGGGATCTTGGAAAAACCCTATGTCTCTTGTTCCTCTCAAGGACAATCTAGATGCTGACAATTTCTAAGGGCCCAGTTTGGCCAATAATTGTTTTTAGTTAGGTTTAGAACTTGTTTGTTGTGTCTTGGAGATTTTGTTATAGGTTATGGGAGCCTAAGAAAACCCTTCTTGTTGGTTAAGGGTGCTTGATAAAACCCTCATTCTCTATCTTTTGAAGTCCATTGTTTACTGACTTGGATTGTCTATTTTGTCCAACATGGTTTGTAATGTCTTACACTTGATGTTTGGCTAGTGTTTGGTTGGTTGTGGCTGCTGTGTTTTTTTGTTTATATTTTTTGCAGCCTTTGAGTTTGGGATTTGTATGCCCGTAAGTCTAGAAGGTTTCAAGTCCTTTCTAAACCCTGTGGTTTGCTGCTAGGTAGTCTAGTCTATTTTTCGATGACAACTCTCTGATTGTAAGGGTTTCACGACCCCTTCAAAAATTGTTTTATCCTAATAAAAAACAATAGATATATTAATCATCTTAATATTTTAAATATTTACTTAGGGTGAAAAAGGTAGTTACAAAAGTGGTATTTGAAAATCATCAATGTCCAATTTATGATACCAAAATAAAGAAATCATAAAAGCACATACAAATTGTCACACATAAAACACAAATAAATCTTGTATTGAATCAAAGGACTTTATCAAACTTCGTGATTGCAACAAATCAAGTATCAACTAATCAAATATTGAAGATGGAATTTCATTACAAATTGCCTCTCTATATAGAGGTCTAAAAAATAGAAAACCAATTCCAGAAGATCTAGTAACTCATCATGCAACTATTACAAACTTATGGGTATGTGAGAATCATGGTGTGCCAAAACAGGTCCTTAAGTGGCAATGAAATTTCAGAAAATCGGAGTTATGCAACTTGACATAAAAATTTGAATAAGTTGTGAACATTATTTTTAAATTATGTAAGAAGAGAATATATAGAAAATTGAATTTAGTTTCTAAGCTACTAGTTGTTTTTTGGAAAAAAAAATCCTATTTGATGAAAATTTCAAATTTCAATGAAGTGGTAATAAAATTTCAAGAAAAAAAAAGAAGTAGACGTATGTCTGACCACCCTAATCACAATCAAATCATAATATTTTTTTATAATATTTATAATATAAGTATTATTCTCATGTCCAGATGTGGCACATATTTTTTTTTAATTTTTTATAAAGTAAATAATTATTTATGAATTTTTTACTACAACTTTTCAGAAATTTAGAAACTCCTACGTCTGACCACCTTAACTTGGTCAAAACCTTATGATTTTTTTTAAATTTTTTTTTCCCTATAGTAGAAGAAGCATAGGATGTGATGCATGTTTCAGATTCAAAAAATGTTATACCGTTTGAAAGTTATGAGTGTTTTTCAATCAGTATATCAATCAGGACTATTGTCAGAATTCAATTAAAAAATAAATAATAATTATTTATTAAAGTCAAAATAAGACAAGCCTTATATTGTTGGAAAGTTGGGAATGTCCTTAAAAAACCCTTTTCGTTTTATCAATTTTGGCTATGAAAAAAGTCCTCAAACACCAGTGTAAAGTCTGGAAAATCAAGGAATACTGAAAAACACGTTTTTTCAGTTGACTTTCCAAGCTTGTCACTTCCAAGCTAAATACCAAAGCATTCCCGAGCCGAAATTTGAAATTTGAAAATTTGACTACAAAAATCGGATATCTGATTTTAATCAGTAAATTCTCTAACTAGATTTTCCCATAATTAATGTAATGTTTATTAATATATTAATATATTAATTTATAAATAAATTAGTATATGATATTAGGGAGAGGGAGAGGGAGAGGGAGAGGGAGAGGGGGGAGGGATAGAGAGAGCTTAGGGGAGAGAGAGAGAGAGATGGGTAGGGGGAAGGGGAAGGGAGAGATGGGTAGGGGGAAGGGGGAGAGAGAGAGAGAGAGAGAGAGAGAGAGAGAGTAGGGGAGAGGGATAGAGAGAGATTAGGGAGAGAGAGAGAGAGAGAGAGAATAGGGGAGAGGGATAGAGAGATTTGGGGGAGAGAGGGAGAGAGAGAGAGAGAGGGAGGGAGGGGAGGGAAGGGAGAGAGAGAGGGAGGGAGGGGAGGGAGATTAGGGGGGAGAGAGAGACAAAGCCAGAGACAGAGAGAGTCAAAGAGAGAGAGATGGGGAGGGGGAAGGGAGAGAGAGATGGGGAGGGGGAAGGGAGAGAGATAGATGGAGAGATTAGGGGAGAGGGATAGAGAGAGATTAGGGGAGAGAGAGAGAGATTAAGACACCATAGGACACCATAGGACACCATATGGGATAGAGAGAGATTAGGGGATAGAGAGAGATTAGGGGAGAGAGAGAGATTAGGGTCATATGGCGTCCTAAGGAGTCATAAGGGTTCATGGGACACCATATGACCCCTAAGGACAACATACGACCCCTTATGACACCATATGCTATCATTAGGGGTCATATGGTGTCCATAGGCGTCATATGGTGTGACCCTTTAAGACACTAAATTGTGTCGTTATGGGTCATATGTTGTCCTAAGGGGTCGTAAGATACCATATGACTCAAAGCGACCCAATATGGTGTCATTAGGGGTCATATGGTGTCCTAAGGGGTCATATGATGTCTTAAAGGGGTCATATGACACAATATGACCCACTAGGACACAATATGACCCATAACGACCAAATATGGTGTCTTAAGGGGTCATATAGTGTCCTAAGGGGTCATAGGACACCATATGACCCCTATGGACACCATAGGACCCCTTATGACACCATATGGTGTTGTAGGACACAATATGACCCCTTAGGACACAATATGACCCAAAGTGACCCAATATGGTGTTATAACGGGTCGTATGGTGTCCCAAGACACCATATGACCCCTATGGACACCATAGGACCCCTTAAGACACCAAATTATGTCATTAGGGGTCATATGGTGTCCTAAGGGGTCATATGGTGTGTCATGAACCCTTATGACCTCTTAGGACACCATATCACCCCTAATGACACCATATTGAGTCACTTTGGGTCATATTGTGTTCTAAGGGGTCATATTGTGTCCTAAGACCCCTTAGGACACCATATGAACCCTAACAACACAATTTGGTGTCTTAAGGGGTCCTATGGTGTCGTTAGGGGTCATATGGTGTCCATAGGGGTCATATGTTGTCACCATATTGAGTAGCATTGGGTCATATTGTGTTCTAAGGGGTCATATTGTGTCTTACGACCCCTTAGGATGCCATATGACCCCTAATGACACCATATTGGGTTGCTTTGGGTCATATTGTGTCCTAAGGGATCGTAAGACACAATATGACCCCTTAGGACACAATATGACCCAAAGCGACCCAATATGGTGTCATTAGGGGTCATATGGTGTCCCAAGACACCATATGACCCCTATGGACACCATATGACCCCTAACGACACCATAGGACCCCTTAAGAAACAAAATCATGTTGTTAGGGGTCATATGGTGTCCTAAGGGGTCGTAGGACACAATATGACCCCTTAGGACATAATATGACCCAAAGCGACCCAATATGGTGTCATTAGGGGTCATATGGTGTCCTAAGAGGTCATAAGGGTTCATAAGACTCCTAAGGGGTCATAGGACACAATATGACCCCTTAGGACATAATATGACCCAAAGCGACCCAATATGGTGTCATTAGGGGTCATATGGTGTCCTAAGAGGTCATAAGGGTTCATAAGACACCATATGACCCCTAACAACACAATTTGGTGTCTTAAGGGGTCCTATGGTGCCGTTAGGGGTCATATGGTTTCCATAGGGGTCATATGGTGTCTTGGGACACCATATGACCCCTAATGACACCATATTGGGTTGCTTTGGGTCATATTGTGTCCTAAGGGGTCATATTGTGTCCTACAACCCCTTAGGACACCATATGACCCCTAACGACATGATTTTGTGTCTTAAGGGGTCCTATGGTGTCGTTAGGGGTAATATGGTATCCATAAGGGTCATATGGTGTCTTGGGACACCATAGGACCCCTTAAGACACCAAATTGTGTTTTTAGGGGTCATATGGTGTCCTAAGGGGTTATATGCTGTCCCATGAACCCTTATGACCTCTTAGGACACCATATGACCCCTAATGACACCATATTGGGTCTCTTTGGGTCATATTGTGTCCTAAGGGGTCATATTGTGTCCTACAACCCCTTAGGACACCATATGACCCCTAACGACATGATTTGGTGTCTTCAGGGGTCCTATGGTGTCGTTAGGGGTCATATGGTGTCCATAGGGGTCATATGGTGTCTTGGGACACCATATGACCCCTAATGACACCATATTGGGTCGCTTTGGGTCATATTGTGTCCTAAGGGGTCATATTGTGTCTTACGATCCCTTAGGACACAATATGACCCAAAGCGACCCAATATGGTGTCATTAGGGGTCATATGGTGTGCCAAGACACCATATGACCCTTATGGACACCATATGACCCCTAACGACACCATAGGACCCATTAAGACACCAAATCATGTTGTTAGGGGTCATATGGTGTCCTAAGGGGTCGCTCTGGGTCATATGGTGTCTTACGACCCCTTAGGACAATATATGACCTATAACGACACAATTTGGTGTCTTAAGGGGTCATATGGTATCCTAGGACACCTTATGATACCTATGGACACCATATGACCCCTAATGACACCATATGGTGTCATAAGGGGTCGTATGTTGTCCTTAGGGGTCATATGGTGTCCTAAGAGGTCATAAGGGTTCATGGGACACCATATGACCCTCTCCCCTCTCTCTCTCCCCTAATCTCTCTCTCTCCTCCTCTCTCTCTCTCTCTCCCTCTCTCCCTCTCCTTCTCGCTCTCTCCCTCTCCTCCTCCTCCTCCTCTCTCTCTCTCTCTCTCTCTCTCTCCTCCTCTCTCTCTCTCTCTAAAATATGACTAATATCGGATTTTATCGGATATCGGATTTCTGCCATTGCCATTAATGTGGCAGTTCAATAAATAAAAGGCGACAATGGGAAAATTTTTGGGGACCACAAATTTATACATTAAAATCGGATATCCGATTTTTGTACAAAAAAAAGAAAAAAAAAGCCTTGTGGGCCATTTTGTGGATTCCAACAGCCCACAGTCTACATATTCTATTTTCTGTCGAGGATCATGGGTTTTCAAATAGGTAGAGACAAATTTGTGCTTTTGGGAGATTCTTAAAGTGAAAACTTACATTGTCAATCATGTAGGAGCATATGTGTGGAGGGAAATGGGGAGTAGTAGTCATCGGAAGTCTAAACGCAAAAGAAAACTTTCAAATGACCAAATTGAAGTGTATAGAGAAAGAGATAGATAATGTCATAGGAGGAGAAGACAAGTCATGTTAAATATTGCTAATGTTACTTCAAGTGAAGAGGAAATTGAATTTGAAAATGTGCCACAAGTTATTGAAAATGAAAATGTAGATTTTGAAAGTGAAAATATTAAAATTTTTGAAAATGTTGAAAGTGATAATGAAAATGCTCAACATGTGGAAAATTTTGACATAGGAGGTGAAAATGTGGAAAAATTTAACATTGAAGGTGGAATTGCTCAACCAAGTGAACCATATGTAACACCTAATTACTTTAGAAATGAAGACCCTCTCATGGATGAAAGACAAATTCCAAATCCAAGACCTTCATGAACCCCATAGTGGTTATTTGAAATCGATGAGAACATTATTGCAGATCTTGAAGGCAAGAGGTCAACAAGAAACGTTCGGTTGTGGGCTACACAACTTTTCAACCAAAATTTTAGCAATAAGACATTGACCGAGCAATGCCAACTCTTTGTTCAATTGCGAAAGATGATAAATATGAGACCATTGCTAAACAAATTGAAGATTCTTATGAACAAGAAGATGGAGAGAAATTCTATTATTACAAAAAATCTATTTGATGCTCTCAATTCTATTGGAAAGAATACTAAAGAAAGAGATAAGAGAGCCGCTTGAAGAGTGATTACAACCTCCTTAGTAAGCCATAAATTGAGGAAGGCTTTTCAAATGAGAAAAAACTTGTGTTGATTTTAAACTTTGGATAGAGCACTTGCACGAAGACAAAGACTTGATGATCCACTTCAACAAGATACATGGGCATTTGGTGGGAGGCTTCCACGTGTTGATAGAAAGTTGTCTGACAATGTGAAGGAGGAGATTCAATAATTTTGGCACTCTAATTCTAGAGTGTCACCCAATGTAAAGGACGTTTTGAAATTAAGAATTGGCAACCGAGACCGCACATCGCATCCCAAACATTTCTTGGAATCAAGCCAAACAATGTTGTATAATTTTTTTTGTGAATTACATCCAACTTTGCAAATATCACAAAGGGCCTTTGAATCTTTGAAACCATTTTATTGTGTTCCTCTTAAGATTCACAATACTTGTTGTTGCAAGTAGCATGTGGAGTTTTCAATGTACCATGAAATTTTATGTCATATTCATTCTACAATGCATACTAATGAGATGTTGCAGGAGTGTGGTGCAATGCTATTTCCAAGATCATCAAGAGACTTGCAATATCTATTTTTATGCCTTAGAGATGATGGCTGCTATTTTTATAGAAATGATTGTTTGAATGAGAAGTGCTCAGAATGTGGTGGGTTGTCAAAGTTTATTTCATGTTTTCATGAGGGCAGCAAACATGAGTTTGGAAAGAATTATGTTGAGAAAAAAAGATACGAGACAATGAAATATACTTTGAAGAGTGGAGGTGAAGGTTCTAGATGCGAATTAGTCTCAAGAGAAATGAATATTGCTGATTTTATTTTGGATTTTAAGGAAAATATTTTCTACAAGTATGAAAGGCACACCCATAGGTCTCAGTGGTTGGATCAATAGTTCAGGATGTGTAAGAACTCTTTCCCGATTGGCACTATTGTATCGGTGGTTGATTTTGCAGAGAACTATACATTACAACCACATAATGAGGTACAATCTCAGTACTACAATTCATTCCAAATTGCTAATTTTGTTCACATTACATATAGATATGCTCCTGATAGTACAAAAGAGGGCAGGATTCACGGATTCAAGTTAGGTCCCGTCAAAGTTTGACAATTTTGAGCACTTAGGGCGCTCAAGGGACGTTGCTGGTAGGGTATGACCCCGAGCGTTCAATCAAGTGGGGGGTCAAAATAGGAGCATGAGTAGGGTAATAATGCCTAATTGGACATGTCGGAGCCGATGGTTCGTCATCGCGACGAGTTGAATGAGAAATTGGCCACGCGACAACATTCGATTGAGTGAGACTGACAATTTATTTTGCCAACTGAAAAAATTGCTGCCCTAATAAAACCATAGGGCAAATTGAAAAACCAAGATAGGATTTTGTAGGGACCCCTCTCATGGCCCTGTAGGTTCAAACAGATTGTTCGTAGGTGCCACAGATTCTGAGTTAGGGACCGTCAAAGTTTGACAATTTTGAGCACTTAGGGCGCTCAAGGGACGACGCTGGTAGGGTATGACCCCGAGCGTTCGATCGAGTGGGGGAAAAAATAGGAGCATGAATAGGGTAATAATGCCTAAATAGACATGTCAGAGCTGATGGTTTGTCATCACGACGAGCAAAATGAGAAATTGGCCACGCAACAACATTCGATTGAGTGAGACTGACAATTTTTTTGCCAACCGAAAAATTGCTGCCCTAATAAAACTGTAGGGCAACTTGAAAAAATGAGATAGGATTTTGTAGGGACCCCTCTCATGGCCCCCTAGGTTAAAATAGATCATTTGCAAGTGCCACAGATTATGAGTTAGGGCCCGTCAAAGTTTGACAATTTTGAGCACTTAGGGTGCTGAAGGGACGGAGCCGGTAGGGTATGACCCTGAGCGTTCGATCAAGTGGGGGGGGGAAATAGGAGAATAAATAGGGTAATAATGCCTAAATGGACATGTCAGAGCCGATGGTTCATCATCGTGATGAGTTGAACGAGAAATTGGCCACGCGACAACATTTGATTGAGTGAGACTAACAATTTTTTTGCCAATCAAAAAATTGCTACCCTAATAAAACCATAGGGAAACTTGAAAAACTGAGCTAGGATTTTGTAGGGACCCCTCTCATGGCCCCATAGGTTCAAATGGATCATTCACAAGTACCACGGATTCTGAGTTAAGGCCCGTCAAAGTTTGACAATTTTGAGCACTTAGGGCGCTCAAGGGAGGACGCCGGTAGGGTATGACCTCGAGCGTTCGACTGAGTGGGGGGGAAAAATAGGAGCATGCATAGGGTTATAATGCCTAACTGGACATGTTGGAGCTGATGGTTCGTCATCGCGACGAGCAGAACGAGAAATTGGCCATGCGACAACATTCGATTGAGTGAGACTGACGATTTTTTCGCCAACCAAAAAATTGCTTCCCTAATAAAACCATAGGAAAACTTGAAAAACGGAGATAGGCTTTTTTAGGGACCCCTCTTGTGGCCCTGTAGGTTCAAATGGATTGTTCTTAGGTGCCACAGATTCTGAGTTAGGGCCCATCAAAGTTTGACAATTTTGAGCACTTAGGGTGCTCAAGGGACGACGCTGGTAGGGTATGACCCTGAGCGTTCAACCAAGTGGGGGGACAAAATAGGAGCATGCATAGGGTAATAATGCCTAACTGGACATGTTGGAGCTGACAGTTCATCATCGCGACAAGCAGAACGAGAAATTGGCCATGCGACAACATTCGATTGGTGAGACTGACGATTTTTTCACCCACCAAAAAATTGCTGCCCTAATAAAACCCTGAGCGTTCGACCGAGGTGGGGGGAAAAATAGGACCATGCATAGGGTAATAATGAATTGTATCAAGTATTTCTCATTGAATGAATTGTATTGCATTGTTGATTAAATGAATTGTATTGTTCATAAATTGTATTGTTCATTAAATGAATTGTATTGTATTGTTCATTAAATGAATTATATTGTTCATTATACAAACAACATTTATGATGAAATGAAATGAATTGTATTGTTCATTAAATAACCATTATTAACCATTCTTAAATATTGGAATGAAGATTAAAGATTTCCATGATAACACCACACATAGATGAGAAACAATTTATATGATCGAATATCAACTTTTGTATATATAAAAAATGTTAAATGATTACAAATGTATGTCCATACACAAATATGGCATAAACGGCAACTGAAACAAAATGTATGTCTAAATACGTGAATGTATGTCCATATACAAAATATACATGCCAACTAGACATGTAAGCATCCCAAAAATATCTATAACTTCCTAAGCTGCTGATGGATCATCAAAATCGATCCTCTTTGCCGCACTGCTTGACTCTGAATGATCCTGCACAAGAAAAACAAACCACGATTAATATTAGTTATATTATATAATTCACATTCAAAAAGTTAACATAAATATGAACTATAATTGAACTATTCATGTTTACCTCATCTCCATGTTTTCTCTTCAGCTTTGTAGGACTCTTGATGTATGTCTTCGGTAGAGGAGGTATGCTTTGAATATTTTCATACACAACCTACATATGTTCATAAACATGACATTGATACAAGTTAGCATATAATTGTCACTGATAATAACAAATTATATCTACTAATCAAAAAATAAAATAAACACACATCAACTCGAGGCATCTCTTCTTCTTCTTCTTCAGGTATACTGGGTGTAGTCATCAAGGATGTGAAGCCAAGAATTCTCTGTATATATACACAACAAGTATATGAAACTATCAAGCTATGTCTAGACATGTATAATCACTATAGTTATTTAAACTATTATTTAAACTAGTCATCAAGGATGTGAAGTCAAGAATTCTCTGTATATATACACAAGTATATGAAACTATCATTTAAACTACTAGATCCTAAATCACACTGCCCTGCACTCGTGCTTCTTGTGCCCTACAAGAGTAAAATAAGATATACATGCAAGTTACTAAATAATCTAACTAATACCAATATAAATGATGAGCACGTATGTACAATAAAATATAAACGACTAGGTGCAATAATATATGTTACGTCAAGCTATCAAGGCCAAATGAAATGGCCGACAAGGTGCCCTCCTGAATCTGTCTCAACTCCTCCTTGGTCATCAACTGTTAAATAGACCATGTAAATAAAAATTAGTACTTAATATTATCTAGATTATAAATATTTTATTAAAATATAACATGAACTGTGAAAATACAAATCTTACCACTACATCATCAATATATGATGATGGTACCTCCTCGCCTCTAGCATGTGACGACTCCCCAGAATATCCTCCAGTCTGTGTAATAATATTTGGTGCATCATGCATCTCATGCACCAAATAATCTGCACTATCCACAGGAGGATCAACGGGCTGTCCAATTGGACCCAAGCATATGTGCCCACACATGACACAACTATGGGGCATGCATATGTGTGGAGTCGAGGATGACGTGTCAATGCCACCGGATGCACCGCTACCATCAAGAGTAGGATGAGCTACTGACCCAGCCTGAGAAACCAAAAGGCTACTCAAAGAGTGAATAGTCGATATGGTCCATGAAGCCACCTCACAAATG
The DNA here is from genome assembly GCF_030272615.1 of Cryptomeria japonica. Classification (NCBI taxonomy): domain Eukaryota; kingdom Viridiplantae; phylum Streptophyta; class Pinopsida; order Cupressales; family Cupressaceae; genus Cryptomeria; species Cryptomeria japonica. The sequence continues at coordinate 97,042,144 of NC_081408.1, forward strand.
ATATCAGGATGTTGCACTGTAGGTGGGGGATCAACAGGAGGAGGGGGGACATATGGGCCCTAGACTACTCTGACTACCCTGGGTCTATTTTGGGGCATATCTAAACCTACACCCTGGAAAGGTTGGATGTCAAAGTAGTTCACATGTTTGCATAAAACAAACTCAACATATAATTCTTTTATGAATAGAAGGGGATATCAAGATTGTTGTTGGGTGGTTTGTCGAAAACCATCTACTAATGATCCCAAAAGTTTTTCACAATCCGATCATTTGTGCACCATTTAATAGAAAGTTTTGTTTTTTTGGGATATACGGGTTGACCAGTGTAGTGATTGACAAATAATGAGGCGATATCGACTTTGGATATATCTCGAGATCCTTGATATCCTTATATGACAAGCCATCTGCATATTTTTCCCTCATAGAATCTCGCCACAAAAGGGTGGGATTGTGCTCCTCAGTCATGGTTTCCATACTCTTTATGATCAACGTGAGAGGATCAAACATTGGGTTTTGATTAGGGATCCTACAATATACTTCTGCAATCCCCCTCAATTCATTCAAATTTTGTGCAATCAAATCCTGAATTGAGGGGGGTTTGGCAAATGAGGGTTTGGTTATTGCAGTTGTGGTTGGTTAGTGTTTTCATTGTTATCCTCCATTTTTAACCTAATTGAATGTAAACAATTAAATTTAGTTAACAAATTTAAACAATTAGTTATTTGATTTAAAAAAACCTAGTTTTCATGAAAAAAACCATATTTTCAATGAAAAATCAAATAAACATTTACAAAAAATACAAAAAATGAATGAAAATGATTAAAAATGATAAAATTCTTACCTTTCAATCTATTTTTTAGCAATTTTTTTCCAAAACACCGGATATCGGGTGCACTGGATATCAGATTTTGATAAAATCACGCAGCCTGTGAGTTAAAAATGACTCACGGGTTGTCACTGTCGAAATATATTTGTCTTAGAAAATCGGATATCCGATTTTTATACTTAAATTATTTTAAAATAACATATATAATATAATAATATATTATATAATATATTTATATTATATAATACGTATTATATTATATTATAAAATATAATTATATATTATATATATTATAATATATTATTATAATATATAATATAATATATATAATATATTATAATATATATAATATATTATAATATAATATATATAATATATTATAATATAATATATGTAATATATTATAATATAATATATATAATATATTATAATATAATATATATAATATATTATAATATAATATATATAATACGTATTATATAATATATTATTATATTATAATATAATATAATAATATAATATATTATATAATATATTATTATATTATAATACATATTGTATTATATTATAAAATATATAATATAATATAATATTGTATTATATAATACAACTTATATAATATATAATATAATATAATAATATATTATATAATACGTATTATATAATATATTATTATATTATAATATAATATAATATAATAATATATTATATAATATATTATTATATTATAATACGTATTGTATTATATTATAAAATATATAATGTAATATAATATTGTATTATATAATACATATTATATAATTTATAATATAATATAATATTATATAATATATATAATATAATATAATATAATATTATATAATATATATAATATAATATTATATTATATTATATATAATATAATATTATATATATATATAATATTATATAATATATATAATATATATAATATAATATAATATATATAATATATATAATATAATATAATATATATAATATATATTATATAATATATATAATATAATATATAATATGATATAATATTATATATATTATAATATAATATATATAATATTATATCATATTATATATTATATTATATATATTATATTATATATATTATATAATATATTATTATATTATATTATAATATAATATTGTATAATATATATAATATAATATATTTTTTAAATTAAAATTACAAATAATTACCAAGCCAAGGTGTACTGACACCCAGGCCAAGCAAAAAGTCAACACGGATTTTCGCATTTTTAGGCAAGTGAAGAAGGCTATTTTTTTCACATCCCCACTTTTTGGCCCCCCTTGATCATGCACTAACCCTCATGCAAAATATATATTTTAAACACCTAGTGTTAAGTCATGCAAAACTGCACAAGACTACAACTCTTCTCATGTAATATGCTACTATGTTGGATTTTTTTGTTCAACCCCACAAGCCCATGAATCACGTGCAAGAAAAATACCTATCATAAATGGAGATCAAGCTAGATAGATTTTGTCAACAACCTAAGAATTATACTAATTCCAAAACAGATTACGATTACAATGAATGGAGAATGAATGCTTATAAAAAGGACATGGAAACCCTAGATTCAAACCCTAGAGAAAGATAAAATTAACAAGTGACAAGTGGACAATCATAATGAATGAGACGAGACAATTTATTACTAGGCTAATCTAATAAAAGCTAAAAGGAACATAAATTTAGATTAAGTGAGTAAAGTAATAAGGACCTAATTATTTGATCCATTTTTACCATAGCATTATTTATAGATACTTTAAAAGGGAATGTATATTAAAATAAGAAAATCATGTTCATTATGCTCAAGATTGTGATGAGAATCCTCTAGATAATTTATGTCTATCTTATGACAAAGTTGAAAATGATAGTAAAGATGTTTGGTACTTACATTTTGGATGTTCTAACCATATGTCAGAAAATAAGAAGTTTTTTTTAACAATGGACAAAAATTTCAAATCCAATTATCTAGCTTGGCCATGAAAAAATATTGGAGGTTCCTGCAAAAGGAGCTATGGAAGTCCATACAAAAAAGGTTGGAATATTTTAAAGAAATTTGCTACATTCCATAGTTAAATCATAACTTATTGAGTTTTGGATAATTGTGGGAGAAGAGTTATTAAGTGACATTTCAAAATCATTAATATATAATTTATGATAAGAATCAAGGAAATAGGGTGGTTATAATTGTTGAATGGTTGAATGGTCTAGAATACTAAGAGGGGGCCTGAATCAGTGTTCCTACATCAATTTAAATAATTTCCACTAATTTTAACCTTAGAAATTAATCTCATCAACATGAAACAACAAATGCAAAATAAATGAAAAACATAATCATAAGATAGACACTAGATTTTTATACGTGAAAAACCCAAATGGGAAAAAACTTGGAGAGGGTTAACTCTCAAGATAATATAACTAGTTATATGGTATTTACAAATGGGTGGCTCACTACTTGATTACAATATGGCTCATTCCTGAAATATAACATGCCTCACTGTCAAAATGCTCACTGCAATAGAAATAAGTGAACTGAGGAAAATTGAGTTTTCAAATGCATGAGGCCAGTTCCAAGATAAGATCAAATATCAAAACAACAACTTACAACACATCTGGTAGCCAACCTATCCACAAGTACCTATTGCAAGTTCGATAAGGGATTATTACAATATTTCCTTAAATCTATCAATCCAACTGCTTGCAATAGATAATCCGGTAAGGGATTATCGTAGCTCTATATCTACACTCGCACTTTCCACACTTACACACACCTTTTCTCATACACACACATCATACTCCACTACTCGCACCACACACTGCTCACATACACTTTATTTCTCTATTGCTCGCACACACTTGCACAACTCCCATATCAGATAAACACACACACACACACACACACACACACACACACACACACACACAGTAAGAACATGCACCAAGATAATATGTCAGCGAAGAACAAAAGGTTTATACAAATAATGGATTGCTTGTAACAACATGTCACTCAAATATGCCTTGACCAAAACAGGGTACCCAAGTTGGCCTTCACTAATCTTCTACACACTTCCTTCTTAATTATCAGAACACTCCAATTACTAGAACACATGCTTCAATTACCAGAACACATTCAATTACCAAAACAAAACAAAGGTCTATCGGATCCATAGACATGGACCCATAAACACAAATTCCAAGCATAACAACTTCCATCTTCAAGATACAAATGTTATAGATTTTGGAGCATAGAGTTCATAGATCATATTGCAATACCAATATCCACATAGCAATTCAACTATCACAACTAATACCATAAATAACAAAATACTAGATTCCAAAGAAAAAGGATATTTTGGAAAATAATCCTATAATCCATACATACCTAGCTTCCACTACTACTCAACATTCTACATTTGGTCCTAACTAGATCACAGGGTTTGACATCAATGACGAAATTTACACAAATCTAACAATATTTGTGCTTATTTCAAAGAATAGGATGATCTAATTGAGGATTGACTTGCCAATATAGCATATGAGGACACAACTTGTTGGTTGTGGCATCTTAGATATGGACATTTAAATTTTTATAGTTCGGAGCTTCTAACATTAAAACCATTAGTTTCTAGTTTTCCTAAGGCCGAGGAGTATACAAAGGTTTGTGAAGGATGTGCTAAAGGAAAGTATGTAAGAGAGAAATTTTCAAAGGAAATGCATGGAGGACCGATTATTCACTTCATATGGTTCACAGAAACATTTTTGGTCCTATGTAAACAAAGAGTTTGGGTAATTCATCATATTTTATTACTTTTTATTAATGATTACTCATGGATGTTTTGGGTTTATTTTTTGAGATCCAAGGATGAATCCTTTGATACATCCAAGAGGTTTAAATTCCTTGAGGAAAATGAAAAAGCTTACAATATCAAACGATATTAAAAATTATTGTGATATGAATGACATTGAAAGGAAACCCACCACTACTTACATATGTCAAAAAAATGGAGTAGCTGAAAGGAAAAATCATACAATGATGAAAATAAAAAGGAGTAGTTAAAATCAAGTGATCAAGCAATTTTTTATGTGATGATGTAGTTGCTACAATAATATACATTCCCAATCTTAATCTAAGTAGTGCACTTGACATGATAACTCCTTATAAATCTTTGTATGAGAAAAATACTGATATTAATGATTTAAATTTTTTTGGTTGTTTAGCTTATGTTCATGTGGTTGATCAAAATACAAAAAAGTTAGATCCAAAAAGTGAGGCATGCATTTTTCTGAGATATAGCAAGAAAATTAAGTTTTAAAGGTTATATAATCCTTTCACTTATAAGCTTATCATGTCGAGAGATGTGATTTTTGATGAAGGAGGATTTTATAATCATCAAAAAGGTCATATTGACAAGTTAAAATCTATTTTGAATGGTGTTATTATTGATGATATTGATCATGATAATCCCATTAATGTTTCTATTCAATGTGCTACAAATCAAACAAGTACCCCCTCATCCAGTTCTTCATTTCCAAGTGCAAGTCCAAATTTAATTTAATTTTCTAAAAGGAATACAAGAATATTAAGTAACATTTATCAAATGAGTACATATCAAGTGCATGAAGAAAATACAAGAGGTGAGACACTAAATTTTTCTTCTTTCCAATGCTGATTTTGAACCATCATATTTTGAAGATGCATTGAATAATGAGATTTGAATACAAGCAATGTAGGAAGTGACAAATTCCACTCACAAGAATGATACTTATGAGCTTATAAAGCTTTCACATGACAAGAAGAATATTGACACCAAATGGGTCTACAAGACTAAGTATAATAGTGATGGGAGTTTTGAAAGGCATAAGACAATATTAGTTACCTAAGGCTTCACACAGAAGTATGGCATTGATTATGAAGAGACATTTTAAAGAGAAGAAAGAAAAGAGACTATTAGAAAGCTGATTTCATTAGTAGCTCAAACATGGATCACATGGAAATATAATATTTTAGAGAAGTAGAAATGCTTTTAACTCCCCATATTTTTCCTCAAGTGAAACTCAATTTCTAAATGAGAATATATATGTGAAATATAACATTTAATTATATTTACTTTCTTATACTTTAAGTTATATTTTTATAGTGACCAAAAATAGGGTTCACAAGTTTATGCATGCAGACTAGGAATCAAGCCTATCTCAAATTATTATATCTATAAGGAGAAAATATCCACTTGGTGCAATCATAGATTTGATTAAAAAAGACTGAGTACAAGGTGAATGCAGTACACTCCTTGAGTTGAGTTGAAAATGATCTGTTATAAATTGAAC